>NC_135214.1:13228525-13257525 GCF_052324685.1 Brachyhypopomus gauderio
AGAATGTCAGTATGTGTCAGTGAGTGTAGATGTGTGCTGAAGGACAGTGGTGTGTGTTGTAGAATGTCAGTATGTGTCAGTGAGTGTAGATGTGTGCTGAAGGACAGTGGTGTGTGTTGTAGAATGTCAGTATGTGTCAGTGAGTGTAGATGTGTGCTGAAGGACAGTGGTGTGTGTTGTAGAATGTCAGTATGTGTCAGTGAGTGTAGATGTGTGCTGAAGGACAGTGGTGTATGTTGTAGAATGTCAGTATTTGTTGGACACTGTTGGCGCACACTAAAAGATGCTGGTGTTTGTTGGGATCTGTGGTTGTGACTGGTTGTGTGACCTATTCGCATAAACACCAGTTCTCAATTTGCATAAACACCAACAATGCTCAATTTTTGCAACAGTAAAAAGTTAATTTTCTTGTTTTTGGTCTTAGATACAGTATTTATAGACATGAAAATATGCCACCATAACTGGACAGTTGGTTTTCTCATGAGGGACCACACAGCTAAAACTCTGCTGTGTTGAACGCTGTGCTGAACGCTGCCTTCAGACAGTCCACCTGCTTCATTTACGTAAAGACATTTATCATCCAGTGAGAATCTCCTGACGGCTTTGCAAAACCTTTAGACAATTCGGCACCATGACAACAGAGTAATGTTATCTTTCTACCACCCACTCCAAACACACTCACACACACACACACACACACACACACACACACCTTTGTAGAGTCTGCACTCTGCACAAAGTTAATCTCAAAAGGCTGAGCCCTGATGAAAGAAAAAAAGCAAGACAAATATCCCCTATATAACAGATCCCCTATGTAACAAAAGACCAATACAACAGAACCCCTATATAACAGAACCCTATAGAACAGAACCCCTATATAACAAAAGACCAACATAACAGAACACCTATATAACAGAGCCCCTATGTAACAAAAGGCCAATACAACAGAACCCCTATATAACAGAACCCTATAGAACAGAACCCCTATATAACAAAAGACCAACATAACAGAACACCTATATAACAGAGCCCCTATGTAACAGTACCTCTATTGAACAGAACCGCTATGTAGAAAACACAAAGATGCATTTAATAAAACCTGTACATAACACCCTTATCAATTTACATTGATTTACAGAGGGAGAGGGAGGAGGAAATAGAATCTCTGCTTTGGAAACAGAACCTCGTTTAGAAGCAATCTTGTGTTTAGAAATAGAACTTTTGTCTTGAAATAGAACTTCATTTGGAAACGGAACTTTGGTTTAAAATAGAACCTTTTGTTTCATTTCTATTCTCAATGTTCCATGCTTTCGTATTTCTGTTACCTGCTTAGAGAATAACGTAATATGGAAGTAAAACATTGAAATGAACCAATAAGAGACAGGAATGAAGAGGAATTGACAGTGATATAGAGGAGAGAGAGAGGGGGGAGAGAGAGAGAAAGAGAGAGAGGGAGGGAGAGGGAGAGAGAGGCGGGGCAGAAGAATAGTGTGAGACTGTAAGAATAAAGAGGCATCAGACTGAGTCTCTGAGGCGCTCCTGTTTGTGTTGTGGTAGGATAGCCACAGTTCTACCCCCCCACCCCCCCCACCCCCATGTCAGCCTGCATGTCCCGCCCAGCTACTCCACCCTCCTCCGTCCCTCACTCCTCTCCACATGCCTCAACCTCAGCAGCTCCTGAGGTCTCCATCTTCTACACTTCTTTTTCTCCTCTTCTCCATCTTTTATTGCTTTTTCTTTCTTTTCTTTTCTCTCCTCCTTTTAAATCTGTCCATCCCTGGGCCTATAATTGTCTCTCACTCCCTCTCTCCTGAGGAGCAGATGGGAGAGTGCTGCTGTGACTGAGTGAGCTACAGTCTGAGTAGTGGTTACTGAAGCTGATATTATACTGGCCACGGGTGTCTCACGCCACACAGGAGTGATCCAGGCCCATCCAGGAGACCGGAGATGCCACCCTGGGCCCCTGCAGCACCAGTCTCCCTCTGCCTCTCACACCACGGAGCAGAGTTCAGAGTTCAGAGTTCAGCTATTACGCACGCTGGCCATCACCGTGTACAAGAATCCTGACCATTCCCCCAGTGAGCACTCAAGGGAAATTTGAGCGTTCTTATGAGTCCTGTGAGTTAAAGAAGTTTCAGCTGCAAAATAAAGACACGTTATGCTGTTTTGTTATAAGCAGGGTGACTCCAATCCACAGTCTGAATCACCCCTAGCTGATATGAGAGGAGGCTGTGTGTGTGTGTTTGTGTGTGTGTGTGTGTGTGTGTGTGTGTGAGAGAGAGAGAGAACCTGTATCTGTAGAGAGGAGGCTGACTGCTGTGAATGCTGTAAGCCACAACAGTATTGTGTTTGTTAAATATGCAAAAACCCTCTGAGCATCTCTGCCTATTTATGAACCAAAGAGAAATAAATAATCATGTTGTGTTATAGCATGCGTGCACACACACACACACACACACACACACACACACACACACACACACACACACACACACACAGCTATGAGTCTACTCTAGGGAGTAATAAAGCCTCTAAAATGGAAATAAATACAGACAGAGAGGTCAGATCCCACCACCGCACTGAAACGTCACTTCTGCTCATGGCCAAAGTCCTGTCCTGTGCTCCTACACTTTACCGCTAGCACGTCGGGGAGAACAGCAGACCCTACAGCCCAAACCACTCCTGCCTCAGGGCTCCCAGCCCCTCTCCTGGAACGTGTAAACTGGAAAAACATTCCACGAGATCTGCTCAGATGAACCGAGGACAGCCGTCCCAAGTGTTTATATCTTTGCACTGTTTAAACAACTCGGCACTATATAATTGTGCTGTGTGTTCAGCCGTTTTGAGCAGAGGCCACATGACGTGGTTCAGTGGTTCAGACACCTCTCACCACTCTGACTCCGCTCCCAGCACCAGGGCATAACAGGAAGCTCAGGTGTCCCCCAGGATACCTGCAAATGACCCATATTCAGGGAGGAACGTGTTCAGCCTGAAAACAGGGCTTTAGCTATGCGGCGGCAGTGTTTGAGACTACAAACCAACCCGTCCAGCAGCGGTAGAACAGCAGCAGTACTGTGGATCCTGTACGGTGGCGGTCCAGGCAATGATCCAACCATTCACGCGTGAATCAGAAAGAAGACGCGAGCCGGTGAAGAGTTGGGGCTGCGTGGTCAGGAAAGCGTTTGTGCTGCGTGTTTGACAGAACCCTGCTGTGCGCTGCGTGGTGCCGGAGCTCCAGGGTCTCCCAGTGCAGTCTCCAGGGACTCCCCCGTGGTCCACTGACATGGGTTCAGGTAGCCTAAAGCACCCTTTTCAGAGGACACACTACACCTCATCAGGCACTGCAGAGGCTGGGGAAGACAATGGCTGCTTAACAATTAACTAGAAGCCTCTACTTCACACACACACACACACTTACTTCTGATATCACTGAGCCACTACTTGTGATTTGTGCTGGTTTGTCTCAGTGTCTGACAGAGTTCCGTAAGCCTTTGTGCTCCAGAGGGGAAAGGCATGCAGTACAATTACAGCAGTGGGTAAAGATCCTAGCACTCCAGAAAGAGAGATCCACCCTGCATGAGAAACCTCCTTCACTAGTAGGGCCAAGCAGACCCATGGACAGACCATACAGCCTTCATACAGCCTGCTACGCATAACAAGTCCAAACCTGGGTTAGGGTTAAACACCCATGCACTACCCCTAACCCTAAACACCCATACCAAAACATAACCTACCCCTAACCCTAAACACCCATACCCAAAACATAACCTACCCCTAAACACCCATACCCAAAACATAACCTACCCCAACACTAAACACTCATACCCAAAACATAACCTACCCCAACCCTAAACACCCATAGCCAAAACATAACCTACCCCAACACTAAACACCCATACCTACAACATAAACTACACCTAAACACCCATACCCAAAACATAACCTAACCCTAAACATCCACACCCAAAACATAACCTACCCCTAAACACCCATACCCAAAACATAACCTACCCCTAACCCTAAACACCCATACCCAAAACATAACCTACCCCAACCCTAAACACCCTACCCAAAACATAACCTACCCCAACCCTAAACACCCTACCCAAAACATAACCTACCCCAACCCTAAACACCCATACCCAAAACATAACCTCTTTCCTTTACATTCATTTTCCCTTTCCTACTCAATGCACCACACACCCCCACACACACACCACACACACACTTCATGGGCTGTAGACTCCTCCCCTCCTCCCTGGCCCCGCCCCTACCCGAGTCTTCCCCATGGCAGATGGGGGAAGGAGCAGTGGTGATTAATAAAGTGGAGTGCCTGGCCGGCCCTGTGGCGGTGCAGGGGCCCCCCAGCTCTGAGCGCTCTGCCATGCTACACGCCATCATTCATCACAGCCACATCCGCCCAAATTACCGACCAGCCACCGGGGGCCAGCAGGCAGTGTCTCTGCCCCCCCCCCCCCCCCCCCAGTCCCCTCCCCCCTCCCCTCTGAAAGACCGGCTCGTCTGAAAGGAGCTCGACCGAGACACAGAGCATGAACAGAACATTGGCAGGAAATAAAAGACAGGAAAGGGTTGGTGCTGCAGAGGGTTACCGAGAATGGGAGGTCCCATACGGACCGCACGGGGCGGCACTGGTGGCGGGTCAGAGCTACCAGTCAAACGAGGAACGGGTCACCATGGTGACAACAGCCCTCCATGACCTCATCACCCATAATCAGTGTAATTAGGTGACGTACAGGCAGACAGAGGCACAGGAAATGTGCTAAGAAGAAGGGACTGGCAGGGAAAGGCCTTTGGCACAGACGAGTCACGCCACTGTTACATGTCATACTACACAGAACAGCCCTGCCTCGTGGGTGTGTGTGCTTCTACACACCCGCATGTGTTCATGTTCTGCGGATAGTGTCATGACACCCACTAAATGTTCCTCCCTACCTCAGCAGAAAGAGCAGAGGCGTGGAGTCTCTGGCTCACACACAGGCCCCGGGTCCCTGAGGTGGTCTCAGCCAGAGGAAACTCTCCATCCTGAGCAACTTTGCTTGAATCAATAAGGAGCTGCAGGAGGCAACAGCCAAGTCGTCTGTGCTAGCGCTGCTCGGTGTTGGAGGGGAAACTACTGAAATGAACAGGAGAATTTGCCACTTATAGAAGAAGCACTTGATATGCACTCTCATGATGGCAAACCTGCATCCTGTAGGGGAGAGTGTGTGTGTGTCTCTTTGTGTGTGTGTGTGTGTGTGTGTGTGTATGTGTGTGTGTTTTCCAGCCTGTATGGTTCATGAAAATGAAATGAGTGACGAGGTGGGTTTCTATGGGAGTCTGTTCAGTTTTCCGTGGTCTGTGCCCCGGGAGAGTTGAAGGCCGTATACACACTAGAGTCCTGCACCGGATCGGGTACCCGTGGGTACGGGCAAATAGATGCTGAAACGGGTGGGTTTTACACATACCACAATTTTATGGGTGGGTATGCGGGCGGGTAAGTTAAATACGGGTGGGTTTGCGGGCGGGTAAGTTAAATACGGGTGGGTATGCGGGCGGGTAAGTTAAATACGGGTGGGTTTGCGGGCGGGTAAGTTAAATACGGGTGGGTAGCACGTGAATAAGTGGTCATTTTTAGTAGGCTTTTATTTGCTACGTAATGAACATAGTGTTACCTTGTGCCTGATTACCGCCTCCCGATCGTGGTCGCAAAGCTCAGGGGGAGCTTACTTATACCGTAGCTCCGTTGGCCAGAACGGGCTGAACTTTACTCTTGACCTGTTCTGGGGTAATACCCAAACTTCGGTTCTTTTCCAGCGGAAACATGAGCAGAGGCTGGTTATAACGCAGTACCGGGCATTTATTGTAGCTTGCTTGGTGGTTACAAAGCTAAATGGGTGGCTGTGCTAGAACAAGGAAAAATGACGAGAGAGAACTTAGCGTGCTGCTCCCGCCACAGCAGATAGGCAACTACTACCACTGTGAACCTATGTGATTTTATTTAGTTGTCATACTTTTTTCAGAGGCGCATTGAAAAATAAAGTGCTCTATAGGAATACTTTCGATCTGTGTGATTTTTCACGGGCACAGGTGGGTAACGGGTAGAATACTAATGGGTCCGGGCAGGTACGGATTTAACTTTGAAATAGCCACGGGTTTGCGGGTGGGTGGGTGCTGTACTCTGCGGATATGGGTGGGTGTGGGTCTCAAAAAATGGACCCGTGCAGGACTCTGATACACACACACACACACACACACGCACACCCACACCCACACACACAGAATCCAGAAGTGATCCATCCCTCCTACAATTACAGTCAGTCATATTTTGGGTTCACCAAGATTCTGAAACTACAATTACAAATTACACACCACCTCCCACCATCTTACACCACCTCACGCCACCTCCCCCAATCACACACCACCTCACGCCACCTCCCCCAATCACACACCACCTCACGCCACCTCCCCCAATCACACACCACCTCACGCCACCTCCCCCAATCACACACCACCTCACGCCACCAATCTGCCCGGAAGGCTTGTCCACAGAAAGTCTCTACTGGCTCAGCAAAAGTACTGAAGTTACGTTCAGCGTTCACGTGTGTCCAGCGGAACACAGCTTCACTCCTTGAACCTACTCCCACCTGCAGATATGATGGTGGACGTTTGCCCTCAAAACCACAGGAAATCTTTTTTTAAGATACATGGCTTCATGTATTTCCTCAGATGTCTGCAGATTTTATATCAAAGTCTGAATGCCTGTGCCAGGGGTCAGGGGTTAGGCTCCCACCCCCCACTCAGACAACGATCTATCGCAAATCTTCAAATACACACAAAGATGCCACACTACTGAAAGACCTGCCTGGTGAGCTGGAGACCAGAGTGCACAAAGCCACATGGGGAGATGAGTTATGGAGGACTGCTCTCAGATCTCTTCATATTTGAGTGATGATTCTTCCTTCGAGCAGTACAAGAGTGTGGACCCAGGCCTTATGCCAAAGGGAAGGTGCACAGAGAGTTTTTTCTTCAAATAATTTTACTTCACTGAAAGGTTACATGTCTCTCAGTGTAAGATCAAGTTGATAAGATTTTTTCATATCCTTTTTGCGCGCGCACACACACACACACACACACACACACACACACACACACACACACACACACACACAAGCAGTCTAAAGAGGCCCGCTAGATTTTTATGCCTTGACTAATGAAGAAATTTACTCATGACTGAACTATAAAGGGACCATTACACACTTCACTATGCCACTGCTGCACTGTAAGAACATTATAACCCACTAGCACTAAAAGGAACAATAATATTTACACTGGATGTAACGCTACATTCAAAGAACACTGTTTACTGAACACATCGACCCACTGAGAGCACAACAGGACTGACAGCAAGCTGGACCACACTGGCAAACACACTTGGGTCGGACCTCATGGCACAGGAAACGGCCCTCAAAACTCCAGCACATGTGGATGATGAGACTGCAAACACGTGTGCTACAAACATGTAAGCTTGTGTACTGAGATCAGCCTACCTACTGTCACATAACTATGACTAATGTGAGATCAGCCTGCCCACTGTGAGATCAGCCTGTCCACTGTGAGATCACCCTGCCCACTGTGAGATCAGCCTGTCCACTGTGAGATCAGCCTGTCCACTGTGAGATCACCCTGCCCACTGTGAGATCACCCTGTCCACTGTGAGATCACCCTGTCCACTGTGAGATCACCCTGCCCACTGTGAGATCACCCTGCCCACTGTGAGATCACCCTGCCCACTGTGAGAGCACCCTGCCCACTGTGAGAGCACCCTGCCCACTGTGAGATCACCCTGCCCACTGTAAGATCAGCCCTGTCCACTGTGAGATCACCCTGCCCACTGTGAGATCAGCCTGTCCACTCAGGGATCAGCCTGTCCACTGTGAGATCACCCTGCCCACTGTGAGATCAGCCCTGTCCACTGTGAGATCACCCTGCCCACTGTGAGATCAGCCCTGTCCACTGTGAGATCACCCTGCCCACTGTGAGATCAGCCTGTCCACTGTGAGATCACAATGCCCACTGTGAGATCAGCCTGTCCACTCAGGGATCAGTGTCAGCTAGGCACTTTAAGATTGAAAAATCCTTCCAGCACTAAATAATGCATTGGGTGTAAAGGAAATGTCTCCATCGATTGAGCTGGATACTTGTTTGTTATCAGAGGGCTCCGTTTGTAAAGGTTTGTTCAACACAATCTAATATTGTGAGTGTTGCTGCCGTAATCATTCCAGCCCTTGGCCATTCGTCTGATGGAGCCCCGGAGGAATGTGTGCATGTGCAGGTCTGCTGGGAACACCAGCCACACCCTAACCCACGTACTGGCATCACATCATGTGTGCTTTAAAAGTGTGTGCTCATGCAGTGTGTGTCTGCGCACAAGTGTCAATCACGCACTCACAACAGCTGAACAGAACCTAGCTATTGTGAACTCAATAGTACTACATCATTGTTACTGAACACAGGAGCAGAGGGAGGACAGAAACAGAAAGTGTGTGTGTGTGTGTGTATGTGTGTGTGTGTGTGAGTGAGAACCACATCTCTCGTACGCGTGGTGGTTCGTGATGAGCAGGAAGGCCCAGCAGGTGTCGTTCTGTGATGTCTGTGGGATCTAACACAGCAGGGTGATTAATAAATCTCCTCCAGGCTCAAACATTGGAAGAAACATTAAAACCGCCTCAGCCTAACGTGGCACTGTCGTCTGATGGCAGAGGAGAGAGTCGGTCTACCCCCGATAAATCATATCTCTGCCAAACCCTGTCAACGATAGTTCAGTTTTAAAAGCTTGGCTTAGCAAGAAGCGGGAAATAACTCATAAATACCTCAAATATTTCTGAAGAAGTGCGTTTCAGAGACTTCGGTTTCTCTAACATCGGGCCGAACACACTTAAATAACTTTTCAAATGCCTAGTTAGGGCAAACCCTAACTATTTGGACCGCGACAAATCCCATTTACATTTGAAAAAATAAAATGTGTGGTAATTTGCTCCAATGGCTGTGCAAACTGTAGTAGCAGTAGTATGTGACCCGGGGGAATGGGCTACACCTTCATCATTATCCATCACTCTCAAGTGAAGGTCGTGCTGTGAACCTCATTCCCTGTGCCACATCGGAGAAGTTATTGTTATCTCGCCGTCTGCTTTTGTATATTGGGGAAAAATGGCCCATGAAACAAGGCCTGGAACCAGCTAGCGTTGTACAACAAGGCGAGCCAAGCGTCTCCCGTGTTAGTGGAGGATATTGAGAGACACGGGTCCGGAGGCAGGAGCTCACCCCTAGGTGACGGAGCCCTTTCTCAGTGCAATTTGAGGCGCCTTGTCGTTTTCCGCCGCGGGTATTTTTAGCGCGCGCTCAGGGCCGCCGGCTCCGCCGTGCGCGTGGGAGCTCGCGGGAGCGCGCCATCACTCCGCTCTGCCCTCGCGCCGCTTTCTCCCGCGCTTCCGCCGCTCGGTCCTCTTCCACCTTTCACACCCGCCGGAAAAACGCTTTCTTCCTGTCACTCCACACTGAAATGTACATTTCAAAACCGCTCCGGGCCGCGGCCAGTTGATTTAAAGGCTGCAGGTTTGCTCTCTGCTGACACCAGTTTCCATTACTCTCTCACACAAGAAAGAGTGAGAGAGAAAAAACCCGCCCGTGATCGGCGTTAACGGCGCCTCTGCCCACTCACGCCGGATTAGCAGCAATGCGAGAGCGCCGCACGATAATTGCAGGGTGTTCGTTACATGTTGAAGCGAGGCCCGTTTGTGTGGACGGGTACGGGCCGATATGAAACCACAAACCACGAACATCACACACGTCAACGTCACACACCACGTTTAAACACCGATGTGCAAAACGAGTCGTTCTCGGCTGAAACAGGCCGTCATTGCACGATAATAAGGGTCGTGCCAAAGGTTTAGTCAATGCAACGTACACGCGTTTGCTCTGAAATATCCTGGTTATGGGAGTCAGCCTGCCGAAACCTGTACCGTGAGCAAGATATTACATTTCAGGGCTGTTTGGATTAAAAATCATTACCGTCACATTGATTTCCCGCACGGATTGAGCGTCTGTTCTGTTTTATTAACATGAACACATTTGTTAAAGGAACCACTTTTGGACACCCTCATCATGGCATGTCTCTATAGCAACCACCTCAAGTTACCCCCGGGCTGTGGGAAGGTTTCCCCCCAAACTGCAGGTAGTCTTGGTTCCAGAGTCATAACCGAGTGGAGAGGCCATCAGTCAAGTCTCTAAAAGGATCAGGGTCAGCAGCAGACTCAGGCTGAGCGAGAAACACACTCTACACACGACCCCCCCCCCCCCCCCCCCCCCCCCCCCACACACACACACAAGCAGCTAAAAACACGCTCACTCACATTCACAGTTCAGGTGTGATGTGATTGTCATATAAATGTGTAAATGTGATGCCATAAATGTGTGTCATGAATGGTGGGTCCTCAGAAGCTGAATGAATATACAGAAGCTACACCACCTACTCTCTCTCTCTCTCTACACACACACACACACACACACACACACACGGTCTCTGTAGTATATAAAAGATTATGCAGTAGGGGGTTGTTTCTGTGATGAACTCTCACTCTGTTGATTGAGCTCTGGTTCTTCCTTAGTGTGTTGTGCTATCACGGCCTCCGCTGGTCAGTGTGACGGAGAAGCTTATTCACACACATCTGTCCTGCTAGCTACCACACTTCCCCATCACGGTTCCACTCACGACGGGGAGTGATGACCAGGCTGACCCATTCGCTGACCTCATCACCCGTCACTGGTTATATGTCAGACCTCCATGTCTGCCTCTACGGGTCCCTTCACAGCTACTGTCTCCACCACCAACGCACATTAAAGGTGAAAGCCCCCTGCTGAGGGTGTGTGTGTGTGTGTGTGTGTGTGTGTGTTCCAGTGACCAATTTCAACACTTGTCCATTCACTCCCTGTTATGGTGTGTGTTAAAGTGGTGGTGAGGTGGAGCGTCTCCGTCAGGTTGAGTGGGAATGTCAGAAGGGTGGTGTGGGCACAGTGCAGCAATCCCGCTAACAAGTGTCACGTCACAATTCCTCCAACTGTGTGCCTTACTCCGTCAGCTCCCCTGGACGAAGCTCTCGCTGGACCTCCGAGCAACGACACGCAGTTGAGGGAACAGGTCACGTAGTTGAGGGAACAGGTCACGTAGTTGAGGGAACAGGACACGTAGTTGAGGGAACAGGACACGTAGTTGAGGGAACAGGACACGTAGTTGAGGGAACAAGTCAAGTAGTTGAGGGAACAGGTCACGTAGTTGAGGGAACAGGCCACGTAGTTGAGGGAACAGGACACGTAGTTGAGGGAACAGGTCACGTAGTTGAGGGAACAGGTCACGCAGTTGAGGGAACAGGTCACGCAGTTGAGGGAACAGGACACGTAGTTGAGGGAACAGGTCACGTAGTTGAGGGAACAGGTCACGTAGTTGAGGGAACAGGTCACGTAGTTGAGGGAACAGGTCACGCAGTTGAGGGAACAGGACACGTAGTTGAGGGAACAGGTCACGTAGTTGAGGGAACAGGACACGTAGTTGAGGGAACAGGACACGTAGTTGAGGGAACAGGCCACGTAGTTGAGGGAACAGGTCACGTAGTTGAGGGAACAGGACACGTAGTTGAGGGAACAGGTCACGTAGTTGAGGGAACAGGTCACGTAGTTGAGGGAACAGGACACGTAGTTGAGGGAACAGGCCACGTAGTTGAGGGAACAGGTCACGTAGTTGAGGGAACAGGTCACGTAGTTGAGGGAACAGGACACGTAGTTGAGGGAACAGGCCACGTAGTTGAGGGAACAGGACACGTAGTTGAGGGAACAGGTCACGTAGTTGAGGGAACAGGACACGTAGTTGAGGGAACAGGTCACGTAGTTGAGGGAACAGGACACGTAGTTGACTGCTGTATAAACCGTCTGGGGGCTTTAAAAAAATGATTTTAGCAGTCTAGCACATTACACAAGAGAGATTACTGCTTACTAAACAAGGGCTCGCGTTTTAAACTCAGTGATGTCTGTTTAATTTGTAGCTTCAGGCACCACTGAAGCAGAAACTCACATATTCCTCTCACAGGCACGAAGGAAAGGTGCAGGGTTGGTGCTAGGGTTAGAGTTAGTGGTTAGTGTTAGGGGTTAGGGGTAGGTTAAGGTTGGGGTAGGGGTTAGTGTTAGGGGTTAGGAGTAGGTTAGGGTTAACGGTTAGTGTTAGTGGTTAGGGGTAGGTTAAGGTTAGCGGTTTGTGTTAGGGGTAGGTTAAGGTTAAGGTTAGGGGTTAGTGTTAGGGGTAGGTTAAGGTTAGGGGTTAGTGTTAGAGGTAGGTTAGGGTTAGGTTAAGGTGTGGGTTAGGATTAGGGATTAGGGAGAAGGGATGCAACGGTGCAGACGTTAGCTGCATGTCTCCTCTCCCCATCCTGGCCAAGGGCCTCTGGCAGCCATATTCCCAGACAAACCACAGACATCCCACTCTTACACACCCACTCACACCCCCTCCTTTCCAGCGTCTCTGCCACGTCGTTATCATAATCCTGCCAGCAGACACAAACCGTCGTCTCAGACTGTCCCATTTATCCAGACCCAGAGCAGTCCTGGACATCTCCAGAGGACTAATTCTTCAAAGTGGGGAAGGACGGGAGGTTGCTGTGTCTGTGATGCAGGTGTCCTCCGTCTCCGTCACCAGTCCAGCTTCACAGCAGTCATCCGTCTACCCCGTCACACACGTTCATCACACCAGGTTCCCATCACAGGCCTGGAGGAGCTACACCCACAGCCTGGAATCCCATAAACACATGAACCCCATCCAAAAAAGGAGAGTTAGTGGTGAGAAAGATAAATCCACATGACTGCGTTAAAATCTCCTACTTTATTATTATGGGATGTTAAAGGCCCACTGCAAGATTAACTGCTGAATAGTGTCAAAGTAGTTAACACTCATAACATAGAACATGAACAATTATTGAAGTCAGTTAGAAAGAAAAACAGAGAACAGAGAGAGAAAAGGTGGAGAGAGGGAGAGACAGAGCAGGAGGAAGAGAGAGCAGGAGGGAGAGGGAGAGAGAAAGAGCAGGAGGGAGAGAGAGAGAGAGAGAGGTGTAGGGTTCAGAGCCACACCAGGGCTGGATGCTTCTAACCTTCCTTCCTTGGTCCACAGCAGGGAAGGACAGAGGACACAGAGTGATTACCAACCAAGCGCTTCCCTGGGAGAAAGAGCACTGGAGTGTTTCACACTGGAGTGCCTGGAGCTACAGAGGGATTTCGGGAAGGCCTGTGTCTGTGAACCAGAAACAGCTTTCAACTGTTGCTCTCACACGCAACCCCCAGAGAGAGCCACCTACACCTCACACACACACACACACACACACACACCCCAAATTGTTCCAAAGTGCAAAATAAATCCACACCCCCCAGTTCAGAAGACATCAGACGAACACCTTACAATTCATAACAGATCAACACCCTCCAGAGGCTGAAACGTAACCACAGGAGGTGAGTAGGGGATCAGCCCTGAGATCTGCCCTGGACCTCCAACCAAGCCGCCTCCATCGCCACCCCTCCCCCTCCAGGCAGCTCGGCCTGTGAGGGTGTGGAGGTCTCGTGCAATTCCCACTGCTACACCCACTGCTACACCCACTGCTACACCCACCGTCAGCCTCTCTGTATCAGCTGTGAGTCTCGCCCAATCATGGCGCTGTAAGCCTCAGTGTTTAAATGCAGTGGGGCTCTGAGGCTGAGGATCTCAGCAGCAGTGTGGTGTTCAGCAGCCACACACCCACCACTGCCTTCCTCCTCCTCTGGCTCCCAGAGCTCCGTCATGTCACTGATTTTCTGAATGTACCACACACGGGTCTCCCCCGCTGCCTCTGTGATAGCTGCACTGAAATATGGACGGGTTCCTTATCTAATTTTGTGACTCAGTGACCACTGAATAATAAGGAATACAGAGACCTGATTTAAGGTGAGAGACGGAGGTTCCTACTGGTTCCACATTGCAGCCCAACTTACACACACACACACACACACACACGTGGGGGGAGCAGTACACGCTGGAATATTGTCAATCAATGAAAGCTTATCTCCTCTGCTGCTTTCTGGCTTCACTCCAAGTATGCAAATTGGTTTGACTAATCAGCAAACACACACATGTGCGCATGCACATACACACACAGTCGAATGATTGATTCACAGTATCTACAGAAAGAACAATAAGGAGACATTACATTCATTACTACTTATCTGTATCCTCACCCTCTTCTCCACTGGATCACAGAGAGGAGGAACAAACGAAGGGATCCGTTTGGGCTTGACAGACATGTGGAGACGTAGCATAGTGCACACACTCTGCTCCAGGTCCCAGACCTCTGAAGACACACTGCCCTGCCGAGTTTAGGTACTACACACCTGACTGTGGCATCCAGACACTACTGCAGGTCTTGATTAATTGGATCAGGTGTGTTAGATTAATTGGATCGGGCCTGCTACACTCTGCTGGGAGGTAGTGTTCCTTCTCCGTGGCTGGCCATGTCTGCCAGAAAAACACAGGAATGCAAAAAAACCCAACTAAATTAGAAACATGAAACTGAAAACAGTGTTTTCTGAACCGATTAAGCAACATTCAAGATAAGACAAGAAACTGAAGGCGTTGGAATCTCATTGGAAGACTGGCCATTTGTCTGAGTCTGAGAGAGTCTGAGTGAGTCTGAGAGAGTCTGAGAGAGTCTGAGAGAGTCTGAGAGAGTCTGAGAGAGTCTGAGTGAGTCTGAGTGAGTCTGAGAGAGTCTGAGTGAGTCTGAGTGAGTCTGAGAGAGTCTGAGAGAGTCTGAGTGAGTCTGAGAGAGTCTGAGTGAGTCTGAGTGAGTCTGAGTGAGTCTGAGTGAGTCTGTACAGTAAGTCACTGATCTTGAGGCTACTGAAACTACTGCTACATGTGACATGTTCTAACAGCACAGGAGACTTCTGGAAGCTTCGAGGAGTTGAAAGCATCTCCAGGTCCACCCAGGTAAGAACATGCCCAGGAGGAAAGGAACAACAGCTATGGAGCCATCATGTTGGTGGTGGTGGTGTTGGGAGGGGCTTTCAAATACAGATCAGTCATTTTCTTCCAGACAGTCATATCAGCACAGAGCCATGTTTCTTCCCTCATGGTGATTGTGTTTCACTCCTCACAGGCCTCCAGTAAAACTGTACTGACCCCAGCAGAAGACTGAAATATGGACACTAAAGTGATGGTGGGCTGGGCCAGGCCGAGGTCACGCGAGGTCAAGCGTGTGTGAGAGCTGAACTGTCTGCTCGGTGATCCACACAGCTGCCGTCAGGAAGGGGCTGATCCAAACACACGGTGCCCTTTTCCTGCAGGGCCGCCATGAAGAGACTCCGAGGGACAAGTGCTTCCTTACACAGGCAGGTGTCACAGCTGGGGCTCTCGTGTGCAGAATGGCATGCATGCTGACATCACACACACACACACACACACACACACACACACACACACACACACACACACACACACACACACACACACACACACACACACACACATCTGAGTTCTAAAGCATACTTCAGTGACTGACTTTTGTAATTTGGTTTGTTAGTAATGAAGATGTTGCCCCACAAAAATATAACAACAAAAAATATTTGAATATGCACACAATTGTGCTCAGTGTCACACCCCCTCACACACACACACACACACACACACACACACACACACACACACACACACACACACACACACACACACACAACCCCCTTCACAACCACACACACTCCCCCCACCCACCCACACCAACAACCGTAATCAAAGTGCAGGAAACACAGCTCTGCTTTTGCTCACATCGAAGTCACCCAACACACACACACACACACACACACACACACACACACACACAGCACAGCACAGGAAGGAAGCTGATTTCTTTCAAGAGCACGGCTCAAGAAACGCTGCCTGCTCTCAAAAAAACTCCTGAATCTCTGTCAAAGGAGTCCAAGTCAAACAGAAGACCTGTGAGCAGATGTACTCCATTAAATATTAACATCTGTACCTACTGCTCCGTCCTGACACACTAATTAAAAGTTCATTAATATTCAAGAAAGCAATCGTTTCAGGTTTAGGCAATCTCAAAATTTACTCTCATTTGACCTTTATAGGACAATAATACAGATTCCTTCTGTGACAGGTTTTACATACTACACATGGATGCATAACAAATGACATTTATGACAAGAAACACACACACACACACACACACACACACTGTAGTAACTATATCTCGGCACAAGTGGAATCTCAGCAACACATCCACCTATGTGGGCCTCAGTCTGGTTTTATTCAGAGTTAAAGCACTAGGCAATAAGAAAGGCCTTGATGTGAAAGAGTTCAGTATTGATCTCACTCTCTGAGTTCAGTAACAATCTCACTCTCTCAGAGTTCAGTACCGATCTCACTCTCTCAGAGTTCAGTACTGATCTCACTTTCTCAGAGTTCAGTACTGATCTCACTTTCTCAGAGTTCAGTAGTGATCTCACTCTCTCAGAGTTCAGTAGTGATCTCACTCTCTCAGAGTTCAGTTGTGATCTCACTCTCTCAGAGTTCAGTACCGATCTCACTTTCTCTGAGTGAGTGTTCAGTAGTGTTTCTGTGCACTCAATGTTAGGATGTTCCGGTTGTTGGCCAGTGTACAACGTCTGCAAACAGGACGCTGACTGTAGGCCTCAACAATGAAACAACATTCAGCAGAAACAGTCAAACGCACAGTAGGCTGAATATGTTGGCTTTATCATCTACATCAATTTTCCTCTACAACAATGCACCCAAGGCCTGATCTAATGGCCCTAATATCTTCAACTCCTTCCGGTAGTCAACGGGAGCGCTAAAGCTCTTTATCTCTGCCCTTACGCTTGATTTATATCAAAGGTGAGCGCAGCGCTGGTATTTCACTCCTCCAGCAGCTCGTGGAAAGACCACATCCATGAAGCACTGTTTCCCTCCCATGCGCGGTCACGGCAGATAAGCGCGAGGTGCGGGACCCCCGCTCTCCTCGCGCCCCTCCCTCCCCCGCGCAGGCGCATTAATGCCCCCGCTCTGTCCTCTCACCTGTACATCATAGGCTACGGTCGCAGAGTGACAGCGAGCTGCATAGGGGAAGCCAACGCGGCGTCCTTGAGGAAAACATCTGAGTTGCTGAAAAAAGTAGGCTGCCCTGATTCATTTAGGCTACAAGGGCTCTTTGATCCAAGGTCTTTCATAATAGCCCAAAAGCGTGCGATGCAAACCGCGGTCAAAGCAGGCTATTCAATAAACTCCAGCTCCATGAGAACATGCTCCCATGTAGACCTGACCAGGCACGTCTTTTCTTTCGCGTGCTTATCTCATAAAATCAGAGTTTCAAATGCCACAGAAGTGATGATGCTGTTCATTACCGTATAATTACTGCAATTATTCATAACGATGGAGAGTACCATTTTTAAACACCTCACGTGACATTATTATTCTCGACAGAAGCGATGCAAACTTAAAACTCAGCGTTAGTGAGTGTTACATGGGCCCAAAGTGTTAATATCTGGAGCCTGTAAATATGATTGCACATCAGATACTAACCTCGTGTCTGTGATCACTCAAGTTCAGTGACAGGACCCAGGATGGAGGACACGCTGGGGTTTCCAGAAGGATCCACAAGAGGTCCAGCCCGAGTCCGAGTCCCGGTTCTTCTCACCTGCTCTGTTTCCACAGTGGTGTGTGATTGCTTTGGCGATGCACTCCAGCATCATGTCAAACTTTGTTTTCGAGCCGCAACACAAAATTGGATTAGGTTGTGAAGTTAATTCCTACATCGACATCCACGCACATAAAACTGAGGAACAAGTAGTGGCACATAAAATAAACCCCGGAGGCTGTCTGCGTCCACGACAAAACGAGCTATTTTAGAATGCGCTCCGAATCTTTTGCGAGGACTGTAAATGACATCCCGCCCAGTCACACAGACCCCGACCCCGATGTCCGATGTTCGGCGCCCCCTGTCGGTCCGAGCCCAAACTGCAGCGCTTCCTCTCCTTCCTACTCTCCAATGTTCACAGCTCGGCCGGAGCCCGTCGTCTTCCCGGCTCCATTTCAACAGGATTTTTAATTCTCCTAACCACCCCAGATCAGGACGAGACCGCATCTAAGGTAAAGAAGAAGCTCTAAGGCTCACGGGGAGTCCGGGTTAGGGCGGAACACACCGTCCTTTTTTAGTGTTTTCAGCGCTCAACACGGAGCTCGAAACTGACTTCACGCATCAGTTGGTACACCATGCTGCTAGTGGAGTGGCTCCGACCATAACAAACCTCTCCGGCTCGTAAAGACGTTTAAAGATCGCTTCCGACATCTCAACGTGCCTCTCGGCGCGCAAAACGACTTAATCTTTTCGTGGTAGCCACTCGTTAAATCGCATTCTCTCCTAAAGTGGGGGGGACGACGACATGAAATGTTTTATTTAGCTTGCTCGCCCCCCCCCCCCTTTGCTGCAAATAGGTGCAATTACGCTTTCCTCGCCGCTCCTGAAGCTCGCGCTGCACACCGATATCCGCGCGCGCGGGCGGCGATGCGAAAAACGCCTTTCGCTGTTTTTTTCCTATCGATATCACCTTTAGAAGGGACGGTGAGAAAGTGAGGCTCGTCCTCCCGGAGCGGCTCGGCCGGTATCGTCACGCAGGTAACCGCTGCGCCGCGAGACGCGCACGAGCGCTGACAGTGTTGCGATATTGTGTCGCGCGGGCGTGTGTAGTCTATCACTATTTTAGAAGAGCATTAGCTCGTGGCCCAGCAGCTCAGTGGGTTTAAGTTCGTCCAGTACTTATTGGACCAGCGGTTGTAGTCCTGCGTGATCACGGGTGAACGTAGATGTGTACACTTGCAGAATGACAACAGTTCGGTGGAGTAATTGGATCCCGTTGGACCGTGTTATCGCCACCGGTTTTTTTTGTTGTTGCATGGATCATTGGCGTTTGCACAGCGCTCTGCAAAAACAGTTTCAAAACAGAAACAGCATATTGTGTCTGAAGAACGATGAAGTTTCCTCGGGAAAATGTCGAATTGTCTCGCGCTGTTCTGCATACAGATAGAAATGATTATGCACGTTCGAATCCAAAAATGTGATGTAGGAAGTTGGTTAAGTTCTCGCAGCCTGAACGTGATGTGAGCTTCCTGGAGCTGGAGCTCGCCCGAGTTCGTTGGGAGTTGTCCGTCATGGTCATGTCACCATGAAGCTCCCAGGCCTCTGAAAGCCCAGTTCATGGGGTTTCAGGAGTGTTTGTTGTCGTTGACCAAGGTGGGGAAACATGTCCAGTGAACGGCAGCGGTCAGATGATGAAAGTCCCAGCACCAGTAGCGGTAGTTCGGATGCGGATCAGCGAGACCCCCCGGCCCCGGAACCCGAGGAACCTGAGGAGAGGAAACAGCCAAGTCCTCCTCAGCAGCAGAAGAAAACCACCAAACTGTCCAGCAAAACCACGGCCAAGCTGTCCTCCAGCGCCAAGAGGTAAATCCCAGCAGTGGAGCGGGTTGTGTCCATCACTCGGCCTGCTCGGCCCAGATCCCCAGGGGGAGGCGAGAGGCAAATGACTGCCTACAATCCCACAGCACCTCCCAGTGACACAGTGACAGATGTCCTGTTGTCACCGCAGAGCTTTAGAGGCAGTTCACACTGAAGGATGCCACCGCGCCTCCATGATTAGAGTTTGTTCATTGACGAACTGTTGGGAGTGGGGGTGGGGGGTGGGGGGGTTATCAGGTGGGACACATGAGCTCGGTTGTTTGGGGGGGGTCACTGCAGCCCCATGCATGTCCGGTGGTTTGCGCTGAGGATCGCGGGGCCATACAGCCGAGGAGATTTGATTAGCAAACGCGATGCTTCTTCACCCATCACAGGGAAACTTTGTGGTACTGCTGAGATGATTTGTGTGGAGAAGTAGAGAGCCTCCTTGTTGCTCACTCTGAGAAAAGCTTCTCATTAGGGGGTTGCTACTGTTCTGTGGAACCCGCTGGGGCAGACAGAACCCAAACACTCGTCACTAGATGAGGACAAACGAGGGGAGCGTAGGGTCTCTGCAAAACTAGGGGGCCAGGGTGGGAGGAGCTTAGGGGGGCAGTGGGAGGAGCTATTCAAACACTCTTATTTAGAAAATTGTCAAAAGTCTTGCCTTGGCTTTCTTACACACTGTTGCTAATGCAGGAGGTTTCCTTACAGCTTCTGTCAAAAAAAAAAACTCTGACCCCCCCCCCCCCCCCCTCCCCCCCCCGCCTCATTTGCATATAAGCTTTAAAAGAAAACCTTTTGTGCTTAAAGTGAGTGGAACGGCAAGAGGTGGGGTTCGGTGGGGGGGACGGAGGGGGGGGGGGGGTGGTCTTTGTATCGGGCTCCGGATTGACTGCGTGCTCCGGACGGCAGGGGAGACGGCAGCAGGGCAAAGTTTTCCTGTTGTGGGATTCGGGTTATGGCTCCGAGAACAAAGAGGCAGCAGCCATGTTAGCTGTAGTGGAGGGAGAGGCGAGTGTGCAGTTAACGCTGCTCTGGTAGAGGGCACTGTAATTCCCCTGACTACACACACACACACACACACACACACACACACACACACACACACACACACACACACACACACACACACACACACACAGCTCTCACTCTCTCTCTCTGCCTTTGTTTTACTTCCCCTCCTTTCTGTTTTTTCTTTTTATCCTCTACCCCTCTCTCTCTCTTTCTCTCTCTCCCTCTCTACCCCTCTCTACCTCTCCCTCTCTCCCTCTCTCTCTCTCTCTCTCTACCCCTCTCTCTCGCTCTCTCTCTCTTTCTCTCCCTCTCTACCCCTCTCTCTCTCTCTTTCTCTCTCTCCCTCTCTACCCCTCTCTACCCCTCTCTCTCTCTCCCTCTCTCCCTCTCTCTCTCTACCCCTCTCTCTCGCTCTCTCTCTCTTTCTCTCCCTCTCTACCCCTCTCTCTCTCTTTCTCTCCCTCTCTACCCCTCTCTCTCTCTCTCTTTCTCTCTCTGTCCCTCTCTACCCCCCCCCTCTCTCTCTCTCCCTCTCTACCCGCTTTCTCTCTCTGCCCCCACCCCTTTCTCCTGTCTTTCCTGCAGAATCCAGAAGGAGCTTGCTGAAATAACTCTGGATCCTCCACCTAACTGCAGGTATTTGTCCCTCTCTGTTTTCTTCAAGCTTTTCCGGCTTTGCTGCCTTGTTTGATATGGTAAAGCTGTACAGAAGCATTGGCACCGAGCGCCTACTGTTGCACTAGATTTAAACCCGCACAAGAACGCAGCAGTTTCACGTGCCAGGACTTTATTTTCCTGTCTTGGATTTCTGGGTGTAGATGGTTGTTTTGGTGTTTGGGTTTTGAGTTCTCACTGATCAGTACAGTGTTTGTGAAGCTGCCATGTTCTCATTAGAGCTCTCACTGATCTGTGCAGTGTTTGTGAGGTGGTCGTGTTCTCATTAGAGCTCTCACTGATCTGTGCAGTGTTTTTAATGATCTAGCAGATGCTGTGGCTGCTCTTAAGCACATGGTGTTCATCACGCTCCACGTTGCCGTCTGCCTTTTAAGAGTGACCCTGGGAGAGCGGTGCAGTCCTGCCCAGCCCTCCACGCTGTCGACAGCTTGGCGCTGTTTTCAGTGGAGGCTGGTGGGTTTTGTGCAGGTTTATTTGTGTAATACCCTCGCAAACGACCTGCTGTGGTTGTTGTTGTGATGTTGGGGTGGTGAGTGGGGGTTTGGTGTTTTTCTGCAGCTCTGACACGTGCACAGTCTCATGTTGCAGCATAATTTTGCATTTCATAAAAAAGGCGTTATTACCACAGTAGCTGTTACATTCATGTTTCTCACAGATACATCAAGAGGTTTTCATGATTTACATATGAACTTTTCAAACATTCAAGCAAGAATCCCTTAGTTGTGGAAACTGTGTCTCTTTGGAAGTGTGTCCTCACAAGTGTTGAACTGTGTTATCCAAGTTACGTTTCACTTAAGCTTCTGAGAACGATGTATATTTATTTTCTTGCTATTATACGGTAGTCATGCTGTGTGTGTAAGGGGGTCTGTGCAGTCAGCTAATTAAATGTGCTTGTGTGGAGAACAGTGTAGTGCAGTGGAGATGGAACTGAAGCTGGCCAGTGTGTGTGGTCATGGACCCAGTGCTCGGTGGGGATTGTAGTTCCCGTGTGCAGGTGCGGGAGAGAGAGACGTGTGAGCATATTGTGCGTGAGTCTGAGATGGCTGTGTAACACCTCGTTCTGATCCTCCTGCAGGAGCTTATCAGGCCTGCCCCCAGCTGTTGATTTTAGTAGGGCTGAGAAATCCTGCACTGCTGACACCACACACACACACACACACACACACACACACACACACACACAGCACTCAGCTGTAGTGCACCAGAGTCATTCAGAGCAGGGCGAGTTTGGCAAAGGTTGGGGGGTGACCCAGGATGATCTGTGGTATATGTGTGTGGGGATGAGCTTTTCACCCTGCACACACACACACACACACACACACACACACACACACACTCATGTATGCATGCATTTCTGTTATCAGAGCACCTCTGTAGTGGTTCCCTGCAGGCTGTGACGCAAGGCTGGGCGATACAGCAGACATGTAGTATTGCGATATTCAAAGTTGTGATCACGATACATGCGCTGTCCTCCAGTAGAGGGAGGAGGAATTTGGTTGGCCTTCACCCAGCACCGTCCTGGTGGGCCAAGAGGACATTGGGATAACTCGCATGATTCTGTTACTGTGGGATAAAGGACAGAAATAGTTCTGGATGTTGGCGGGTAGCACAGAATTGGTGCAGCAGAATCTCAAAGTGTTCTGACTTCCTTTCTGGCCCAGTCTGGATGTGTAGGATTCTTCAGGCTGAGCTCTGATGTAACTCCACACTACATGGTTTGGTAATTGTTATCCTAAAAGGTCTCTGGAATGCTGATATTGATCTTTGTAAAGGAGCTTTGATCTTTTGCTGATGCGTGTACAGACGTCCTACACCATATCTTTGCCAAATGGCAGGAGAAGCAAACCTTGATAATGGAGTCCACCCATTGGCTTTGCAGGTGTAGATAGAAGAGACAGAGTTGGATACCACAGGAAACTGTGAAGACAGGCACCTTGTGTTACAAAGCAAACAAGGATGGATATTTGGATATCCAAAAAAGTTGGAGGGTGTTATGGGCATTACTGTCTGTTAGACAGCCTAGAGATGTTTTTAGCAACTGTTAAAGAAGCCTTTCCTGTCTGGAGTGTAATTAACTACTGAATTAGTGCTTGTATCGTCTGGCTGCAGAGCAGACAGAGAAATCGTATCCAAGTTCCTCAGTGGTGAGTTCACCAGGAACTCCATGTAGTGATGGTTTGAGCAGAGTGCTCAAAGTGGTTCTCCTCTCTGCGCCGGTGGAAGCCCAGCGGCCGTGGAACTGTGATTTCCTGCCGATCTCCTAGAAGTGCCTTTTAAGCCTCGGGGGTAGAGAGCCGCGCGAGATCCCACACAATTGATTCCCATTCAAGGCGTGAGGCAGCAGGGCAGTGTGCCCTCGGCACACATTTGCATGTCTACATGTAAAAAACAAACACCAGAACCCATGTTACACGCAGCCATGAACGCAGCGCAGTGTAGGGGAAGCCTTTTGTTTTTGCTTTATAATGTGTGTGTGAGAGAGTCGGAGAGAGACAGATGGAGAGAAACACACACTTTTTTGTCAATAGAACCCCATCAGCCTGATTTATTTGCTGCAAGTATCCCTTGAGATATTAAATAACGTTACATGTAGGCTAACCTTTCAACACATTTAACAAATTACAAATTTTAGCATGTCATTACCTTCATGAAATATCAATATCATTTTTTAAGTTCGTCTTATATTTTTAACGGTCATTACGTTGTTGAATAGCTCTGTAATAACTCAGGACCAGTGTGGATAGCACACTCACTGGCTGGCTGGTGTGCTCGGGGCATCTGGGTGAACAGCGCGGTAGATCACGCCGGTCCTGTAGGACCTGGAGATGGCCCGAACCCCAATCTCACCCGTCACCCCCGGACCCCCATCTCACCCATCACACCCGAACCCCAATCTCACCCGTCACCCCCGGACCCCCATTTCACCCGTCACACCCGAACCCCAATCTCACCCGTCACCCCCGGACCCCCATCTCACCTGTCACACCCGGACCCCAATCTCACCCATCACCCCCGGACCCCCATCTCACCCGTCACACCCGGACCCCCATCTCACCCCGTCACTCCCGCACGCCGCCATCTCTGTTTGGACCTTCTGAATCCCAGACCTGAAAATCCACTTTTTGTTAAAAAAACGGCTCAGTGACCTTTGGTGGTGTTTTGTGGAGGTTGAGGAGGTCTGTGGACCAACATTAGGCCACATCCCCACATTATGATTTGCTGTCCAGTATTTTGCGTGGCGGAGCGTAGGGAGACAGATGAGTCTGCAGGAAGTCCAGTGCTGTTCTTCTGAGATATCGGAACATTTTGAGTGACTTTACAGACCACTTTGAATTACATCTATGAAGATTTTAAAAAGACACTTAAATACCGTTATTTCCAAGTACTAAGTCAGTATTCTTTTATATGAAGTCATGGTGAAGTGTTCTGTTTTGTCTTTAAGACGGGTTTAATGGGGTAAGAAATTCCCTGAGGTAATTTGCTGCATGTCCATGAATGAATTGGAGTGGAAGAAGAAGAGTTTGAGTGGCCTCCAGGCAGAAGGTGGAGCGTGTTAAACAGCGTGGTGTTCCCACACCTTCATATTCCCATCAGGGTCCTGCCTGCACTCTGGAATATTCCTGACGAACGCCACCGTGATGACACGTTCTTGCAGCGTACAGCACTTAAGCAGCTTTTAAGCAATGAGAACTTCCACAGATCCTCACGGCTGCCCTTATCGTTTGGACGTCTCACGTGACCCCTGTGCTAGAGGATGAAAAGTGCTTGTGGACAGAAATAGAGAGTTGAGAGACAGGACATTTAGGACACTCGGGACGCTCCGGGACGTGCTAAGCAGCAGAGCTGGAAGTTTGTCCATTTTAAGCTGTAGGAGGTAGTCGGGTGGAGGCAGGTGGAGGCAGGTGGGGGCAGGTGGAGGCAGGTGGGGGCAGGTGGAGGCAGGTGGAGGCAGGTGGGGGCAGGTGGAGGCAGGTGGAGGCCCCCACCTACCCCAGACTGACAGCAGGCTGTGGAAGAGCAGGAGAACCTTCACCACGCAGCTGTGTGACTTGACCATTCAGCTCCAGTCACACTGACACTAGTGGTCATGTGAAGCAGACATGTTGAAAGGGTTGAATAATGAAGACTAGAGCAGCTCTGTGCACTGACGGAGGGTTAGAGGAGAGGGGGGTGGAGTGAGGGTGGAGTGGGGGTGGAGTGAGGGTGGAGTGGGGGTGGAGTGGGGGTGGAGTGGGGGTGAGGGTGGAGTGGGGGGTGGAGTGGGGGTGGAGTGGGGGTGGAGTGGGGGTGGAGGTGGAGTGGTGGAGGTGGGTGGAGTGGGGGTGGAGTGGGGTGGAGTGGGGGTGGGTGGAGTGAGGGTGGAGTGGGGGTGGAGTGGGGGGTGGAGTGGGGGGTGGAGTGGGGGTGGAGTGGGGGTGAGGGTGGAGTGGGGGGTGGAGTGGGAGTGGGGGTGGAGTGGGGGTGGAGTGAGGGTGGAGTGAGGGTGGAGTGAGGGGGTGAGTGGGGGTGGAGTGAGGGTGGAGTGGGGGTGGAGTGGGGGTGGAGTGGGGGTGGAGTGAGGGTGGAGTGGGGGTGGAGTGAGGGTGGAGTGGGGGTGGAGTGGGGTGGAGTGGGGGTGGAGTGGGGGTGAGGGTGGAGTGGGAGTGGGGGTGGAGTGGGGGTGGAGTGAGGGTGGAGTGGGGGTGGAGTGAGGGTGGAGTGAGGGTGGAGTGGGGGGTGGAGTGAGGGTGGAGTGAGGGTGGAGTGGGGGTGGAGTGGGGGTGGAGTGGGGGTGGAGTGAGGGTGGAGTGGGGGTGGAGTGGGGGGTGGAGTGAGGGTGGAGTGGGGGTGGAGTGAGGGTGGAGTGGGGTGGGTGGAGTGGGGGTGGAGTGGGGTGGAGTGGGGGTGGAGTGGGGGTGGAGTGAGGGTGGAGTGGGGGTGAGGGTGGAGTGGGGGTGGAGTGGGAGTGGGGGTGGAGTGGGGGTGGAGTGAGGGTGGAGTGAGGGTGGAGTGAGGGTGGAGTGGGGGTGGAGTGGGGGTGAGGGTGGAGTGGGGAGTGAGGGTGGAGTGGGGGTGGAGTGAGGGTGAGAGGGTGGAGTGGGGGGTGGAGGTGGAGTGGGGGTGGAGTGTGGGGGAGGAGTGAGGGTGGAGTGGGGGTGGAGTGGGGGTGGAGTGAGGGTGGAGTGAGGGTGGAGTAGGAGTGGGGTGGAGTGAGGGTGGAGTGAGGGTGGAGTGGGGGTGGAGTGAGGGTGAGGGTGGAGTGGGGTGGAGTGAGGGTGGAGTGGGGGTGGAGTGGGGGTGGAGTGAGGGGTTGAGCTTGAGTGAGGGTGGAGTGGGGTGGAGTGGGGGGTGGATGTGAGGGGTGGAGTGGGGGTGGAGTGAGGGTGAGGGTGGAGTGGGGGTGGAGTGGGAGTGAGGGTGGAGTGGGGGTGGAGTGAGGGTGGAGGTGGGGTGGAGTGGGGGTGGAGTGAGGGTGGAGTGGGGGTGGAGTGGGGGTGGAGTGAGGGTGGAGTGAGGGGGGCGTGGGAGTGGAGTGGGGGTGGAGTGAGGGTGGAGTGATGAAGGGGACAAGCTGTGTGAGGAAAGTGTTGAGGGCGTCCTGCAGGAAAGGGTGATGCATGTTCCACCTTTGCATTCTCTCTTTTTCTCTGTGTGTGTGTGTGTGTGTGTGTGTGTGTGTGTGTGTGTGTGTGTGTGTGTGTGTGTGTGTGTGGTCCTGTCTGCGCTTTGAAGATAATGAAGTGTAGGTGGGATTTTGTGTGTGTGTGTCACACCAGTGAAATTGTACTGTGGAACTTTTTATTCCTGTTACATCACTGTGGGAGGGAGACGTTGATCTTCTGCTGTGGGACACATTTAAACGTCTTTAGTATTGCTGTCGGTTTGTGGGTGTCTCTGGTGTCCGGAGCTAAATGATGGCTGTGTCAACCTGGCTAACACCTGCCTGAGGAGAACCCCGCGGGCACGTGAGGACCGACTGAAGGCAAATGTGTGTGTTTGAGAGGAGGCTCTGCTTCACTGCTGTTCAGTATTCCTCCTCTGAAGACTCTTTTTGTGGAGTACGTTAAAATCCAGCACTTGTGGAAATATTGTACTACTGTTGATGAACTCAACCCTTCTGGTGAGGGATAGTTGCTATTGGTTGCTGCTGCTCTGATTGGTGGTTGCCATAGTACTTCTGCTCATATTAGAGTTCCTGCTGGACATCAGCACCCCTGTATCTAGCATCTAGTTCAGTGTCCTCAGACCCCATCGTCCTGGCTGAGATGATTCCTGAGAGTGGATGACCCCCAATGCACACCAACGTTCCCCATCACACACCAACACTCCCCATCACACACCAACACTCCCCATCACACACCAACACTCCCCATCACACACCAACGTTCCCCATCACACACCAACACTCCCCATCACACACCAACACTCCCCATCACACACCAACACTCCCCATCACAACCAACGTTCCCCATCAAACACCAACACTCCCCATCACACACCAACACTCCCCATCACACACCAACGTTCCCCATCAAACACCAACACTCCCCATCACACACCAACACTCCCCATCACACACCAACACTCCCCATCACACACCAACACTCCCCATCACACACCAACACTCCCCATCACACACACCAACACTCCCCATCACACACCAACGTTCCCCAGTGTGTCATTCCACACACCTCGCACCCCACACGTGCTCCACATGCACACACTCCACCACATGCACCACTCATTCCATACACACACATTCCACACTCCACACACATGCTCCACACACGCACACACCCAACCGCATGCACCACACACACACACACACACACACACACACACACACACACACACACACACACACACACACACACACGCACACACACACCTGCTTCTCTCTGGCTGAACTCACTGTAGTTCCTCACTCTCTCACTCTTTCACTCTCTCACTCTCTCACATCTGCTTCTTATTCCATTTCCCTCTCTTTATGTAAACACTCTCATTTCTTTCTTGTGTTTTCTCTCACACTCGTAGGAGCGATTGAGTTTATCTTGCGTTATGTGGTTATTACAGTCATCGTGAGGTATTCTGCTTCATGTTCTTGTGGCTGATCATGTTTATTTCGTATTATGAGCCAGACAGTGATGCTGTTTCTCATGTGTTATGGTGGGGAGACAGTGATTGTGTCGTCTCTTGTGTTATAAGGTTGTGAGAGTGATCGTGTAGTGTCTTATGTTATTGTAGCAGAGCTTGTGTTTTGGCTACAGGGTTGTGACAGATCATGAATATTCCACACTGGCTCCTGTCCAGCTGTTAATAGCTCAGTAACAGAACAGAGCAAACACTCACACACACACACAGTTATGTCTAAGCCACAACTCTAATATTCTCTGTTGTGCGATATACATTAGCTCACCTGTCACTTAAGAATAGGCTAATAGTGGTTTTGACGTTTTCTGTGAAATTGTCTCAGTCTGCTGACAACTGCATTAGCTTCTGATCCTGGATAAGGGATGCATCCTCTTACAGGAGCTCATTACTGATTATTAATTCATGCAACCTATTCTATCTCTCTCTCTCGCTCTCTCTCTCAATATATAAGTACGAAGTATATAAAGATATTTATAGTATAAAGAGTGTGGAGAACAGTCTGGACACTACAGAATAGCTCCAGTGTACTGCAGTATTGTACATGCAGTATTACACAGGAACAGGACGGTTTGGACAGAGGTCCTTCATCAGCTGTGCAAGTACTAGTGCTTG